>NC_083738.1:3040000-3042500 GCF_033458585.1 Syngnathus typhle | reverse complement strand
ACTTGGGGAACGACTCCACGCACCATCCATGTCGTAAACAGCCTCGCCAGTTGCGTACCGTCCGGGTCCCAGTCAAGAAGAGCCTGCTTCCTGATGCCGTCTGGGCCCGGTGCAGAGCAATTCCTCATCTTAGCCAAGTTAGATACAACTTCCGGCCCCAGGATGGGGTGGTAGAATGGTTCGTTATCCGCGGTCAGTCCCACCTCGAAGCCCTCCAGTCCATAAAACGGCTTGACCGTTTCCCACTTACTCCTGCAGTGCCTATCCACCAACTCCAGCGGCAAATCACACCTATGGGGCGTCAGACCATCCAAGATCCGCCGTGCCAGCCCCTTCCTCGCCTCAGAATAGCCGCGCTGCTGGTGGTAGAACACTCTCCTACGTTGGACGAGCCGCCTCGCCCAACCCGTCTTCCATTGGTCTCGAGGTCTGGACCTCGCGGACTTTGTCGGCCACACTACCTTACCCCCTAGGGCTTTCATGAGATCCAAAGCAGAGGACTCGATCAGGCTAGGCTCCCGACCTGCTTTCTTGACTAAGGCAGCGGTGGCCCGATGCTCCACACCCCCCGCCAGCAGCTCTTCCAGAACTCTATTCTCCACCAGATCTGGAAGCGACGGGGGGCAGGTCCATTTCTGGGGCGTCGCCCTGGCAGCCAGGGCTCGCCAACGCACACCAGACTCACCGCCTGCCGCACGACCGCACAGGGACCCCCACTTCCACCTCACCTGCTCTCCGGACTTGCCCGTTCCCAACATCCGGGCCACCATCACATTCTTGTGCCTATGATTCCTGTACTTTTCCATAAGCTTCACCATCCAAGCCTCCTCCTTCACGCTCCACTTCCTCTCCCTCCTTGGACCCTTACGAGCCTGGCTCCGCTCTTTACGAGCCATGAACCACTCCGCTGCATGGGCCTGCCGCTTATGCTGAGACACTCCAACAGCCGTCCGAAAACGGCGCCCACAGTGATCGCAAGCGACCCCTTGCTCGTCACCCACCCTGCGCACGCCTCGGCATTTCGAGACATGACACCGAATAGCATGACTGTTCTCCCCTCGTCTTTCGCACTCACGACAGCCGTACACGATGGAGACACCCGCATGCCGGGAAGCGCAATGCAACCCAAACCTACGCATACCAACCACACGCGCCCCACACAGTGGGCAGTCCATGGACTCTCGAGGCAGATGCACCAAGACTTGGTCCGGAGGCCTCGGATCCCTCCTACGCCGCTTCCTAGACGGGCCTTCTCCCGCCTCATTATCCACGCCACCACGGAGAGCAGGCTGCAGCGCTAACACGCCCCCCGCCACCCCAACTCTCATACCAGAGGCAACGGAGGCCATTGATTCAGACACCACTGAGGAGTTCTCAAGAGCTTCGCCAGCCGGGGTCCACCCGCTCCTTCGGCCTGACTGAATGTGGCTCTGATCCTGTGCCTCTGTCTGTACGGACTTCCTAACCAAGGAGTTTTTGCAACCATGGCCCGTAGAAGTGACTACGAGCCGTTTGGGGACCCCAAGCAATGCCTCCGGTGGTTGGTCCCCATGGCCCCCGGAGAGGTTGATTCGCTGGCCGCACACGTGGCCAACCTCAAGCACATCACGGGGAGGTCGCTCGAGCAGCAACAGCCCCTCTCCGAGCTGCGCCTCAGCCGATTTTGGTAACCCAGAACGGCTATCCTGGGTAGTCCGTAAGATATCAGACATGCCTACGGCCTCACTACCGTGAGAACACACAAGAGAACAAAGTCTCCTGATTCTGTTGTGCTATACATCGAGATCCACCCCGAGCAGCCGTCCGCTAGGCCGCGCAGCCTAGCAACCAACTCGTAAGCCACCGCAGTCCAACCCACTAAGGAGAGGCCTGCCACATAGTGTCAGACTCTATGGAGCTCATCGACGGGGAGGAAAGCGGCCTGCAACAAACTAGCCACCACCCCCCGTACATCACATACTCGCCCCAAGAGGATTTGAGAAACACCTTTAGCAAAGGTCCAAGTGAGCACACAGGCATCCACGTGACACCCACCCACTCGGCCTGGCCTCCGTTCCATACCACTCGGCGCCGCCCACACCAGTGCGCAGATTCGGGTAATCTCGGTCTCGCTACCATACGGTCACACCCTGCGTACCAACAGAGCGCTGAGCGAACGCTAAGCCAGCCTACAGAGGTGTTAGAGTGCGACTCACAGGGAGAGGAACCGTCCGCCCAACGTCAACCTAGGTCGAGGCCGGCAGGGGCCCTCTCCAAGGCGAGCCTATATTGCCAGTCGGTCAGTTTGGGAAAGTTGAGGGGGTACCCGGTGGCCGTCGGGAACAGACAGGGACTTGCTGGGAACAAGCGCCCATCCTGGGGATTTTACGTATGAGCCAAAGCCGGGAACAGACATAAGCTCAGGAGCCTCGCAGTCTCAAAGACTTTCATCCCACCATCAGAGATATCAGACTGTCACAGAGTCCGAGACACTACCGGACACAAGTAGCGCTCAGGGAGA
>NC_083738.1:3000000-3032500 GCF_033458585.1 Syngnathus typhle | reverse complement strand
TAACATTCGCAGATTTTCGCCCGACCTGTGTTTAAGGAGGCGGCCGGTTCCTCCGTCCTTGGATGGATAACATTCGCAGATTTTCGCCCGACCTGTGTTTAAGGAGGCGGCCGGTCCTCCGTCCTTGGATGGATAACATTCGCAGATTTTTGCCCGACCTGTGTTTAAGGAGGCGGCCGGTCCTCCGTCCTTGGATGGATAACAATCGCAGATTTTCGCCCGGCCTGTGTTTAGTGAGGCGGCCGGTCCTCCCTCCTTGGATGGATAACATTCGCAGATTTTCGCCCGGCCTGTGTTTAAGGAGGCGGCCGGTTCCTCCTTCCTTGGATGGATAACATTCGTAGATTTTCGCCCGACCTGTGTTTAAGGAGGCGGCCGGTCCTCCGTCCTTGGATTTGGATAATATTCGCAGTTTCGCTGTACGGGCCGTGTGCACTTAGACTTGCATGGCTTAATCTTTGAGACAAGCATATGCTACTGGCAGGATCAACCAGGTAGGGGTGGGGGGCAGAAGGGGTTGCTCGGCCGAGCGGTTTCTGCGACATTTTCCGGACGCCACTCGCGTCAGCAGGGGCTTGCTGGGGTAAATGGTCTTCGCGAGCCTAGCGGGTGGGACGGGGCCTCCGGCCGGCAACGGAACCTTCAAGTCGCTCGCTGAGGCCTTGACGAGAGGAGCCGGGCCGCGCTCCGTAAGCTGATCCGTGTGAGCTGGCCCGCCCTTTAGCTGCCGCCGCCGCCGCCACCGCGGTGTCGCTGTGTCTGCCGCGCGCGTACTGTGGCCAGTTCAGACCCGTAGGACGCTGACGCTGACGTCACTTGGCAAGCGGCTCCCGTCGGTCGGTCGGGGGACGGGCGGTTCGCGTGAGGGTTGGGGACGAAGCTCGAGAAGAGCGAACTCTGCAACGGGGGTGGCAGGTCGGTCGGGCTTGGCCAGCGGGGGCCGAGGATGAACCGTGCGGGCACGGCGGTGGTCCGGGGGAAAGGCGTCGGCCTTCCAGGCCCGAGCTCGGGGAACGTGCGATGACCCAGGCGGGAAGCTGCGCCCCGTCCGAGTCAGACTCGGTCGTTGCGGCCCGCTGAGGCTCGCTTCGTTTCCGTAAAGCGGGGGTCGGGGGCGCGGCGCTGTGCCGGCGACTTGCCCGCGCGAGGCACGCGCGCCGAGGCCCAAGCGGGAAGCTGCGCCCCGTCCGAGTCAGACTCGGTCGTTGCGGCCCGCCGGTCTCACGCTGCGGCCAGGATGCGGAGTTGGATCGACACTGGTGGGAGCCGGGGGTCGAAGGGGTTCCGGCCACCCCTCCGTGCTCAGCGCCGCTGTCACCCAGACGGGAAGCTGCGCCCCGTCCGAGTCAGACTCGGTCGGTGCGGCCCGCTGTGGCCAGCTGGCAACTAGCTACGGAAGGGAACCGGCGCTCCCGACGAACCCGCCGGGGTGGCTGGTGACCAACGCTGCGTTCGGCGCTTATTGCTGCGACCGGGAGGGAAGCTGCGCCCCGTCCGAGTCAGACTCGGTCCTCCCTCCTTGGATGGATAACATTCGCAGATTTTCGCCCGGCCTGTGTTTAAGGAGGCGGCCGGTTCCTCCTTCCTTGGATGGATAACATTCGCAGATTTTTGCCCGGCCTATGTTTAGTGAGGCGGCCGGTCCTCCCTCCTTGGATGGATAACAGTCGCAGATTTTCGCCCGGCCTGTGTTTAAGGAGGCGGCCGGTTCCTCCTTCCTTGGATGGATAACATTCGCAGATTTTCGCCTGGCCTATGTTTAGTGAGGCGGCCGGTCCTCCCTCCTTGGATGGATAACATTCGCAGATTTTCGCCTGGCCTGTGTTTAAGGAGGCGGCCGGTTCCTCCTTCCTTGGATGGATAACATTCGCAGATTTTCGCCCGGCCTATGTTTAGTGAGGCGGCCGGTCCTCCCTCCTTGGATGGATAACATTCGCAGATTTTCGCCCGGCCTATGTTTAGTGAGGCGGCCGGTCCTCCCTCCTTGGATGGATAACATTCGCAGATTTTCGCCCGGCCTGTGTTTAAGGAGGCGGCCGGTCCTCCACGAGATTCTGCCAAACGTTCCACCGGCCTGTGTGTAAGGAGGCGGCCGGTCCTCCCCGTCGTTCCGCCGGCCTGTGTTTAAGGAGGCGGCCGGTCCTCCGCTATTCCTTCCTTGGATGGAAAACATGTAGCACTTTGAAAATTTTCGAGCAATGTGGCACTTTGAAAATTTTCGAGCAATGAGGCACTTTGAAAATTTTCGAGAAATGTGGCACTTTGAAAATTTTTGAGCAATGTGGCACTTTGAAAATTTTCGAGAGTTTTTGTACTTGGAAAATTTTTCGCTCTTGCACTTCCAGAGTGCTTTGCCGTAGCTCCTAGGTTCGCTGTCCGAGCAGGTGAACACTTTTTCGGGGGGAACACAACGCTAGAGACACCAGCCGCCTGGTTCTCGGGGCAACATTTTGTGTTCCCCACACTCGTTCTGACTATATTTTGCGATTTGGGGGTAAAGGTAATGAGTACAGTGACTAGGGGGACCAACTCATCGTACTCTGGCGCACCAACAGACCAAAGCTGGTACTGCCTCAGTTGTGCGGCAGCCCACGCTCGCACTTAGAAAATATTCTGAAATTATCACCAACTTCCGTGGTGGAGAGGCCGAATTTTCGTGATTCGGATCCCACAGGGGAACCGTCGCAATTCGGACAGCTTGTGCGGCAGCCCACGCTCGCACTTAGAAAATATTCTGAAATTCTCACCGACTTCCGTGGTGGAGAGGCCGAATTTTCGCCATTCGGGGCCGACAGGGGAACCGTCGCCACTCGGACAGATTGTGTGTCAGCCCTCGGTGACACTTAGAAAATATTCTGAAATTCTCACCGACTTCCGTGGTGGAGAGGCCGAATTATCGCGATTCGGGGCCGACCGGGGAACCGTCGCCACTCGGACAGTTTGTGCGGCAGCCCACGCTCGCACTTAGAAAATATTCTGAAATTCTCACCGACTTTTGTGGTGGAGAGGCCGAATTTTCGCGATTCGGAACCGACAGGGGAACCGTCGCAATTCGGACAGCTTGTGCGGCAGCCCACGCTGGCACTTAGAAAATATTCTGAAATTCTCACCGACTTCCGTGGTGGAGAGGCCGAATTTTCGCGATTCGGATCCGACAGGGGAACCGTCGCAATTCGGACAGCTTGTGCGGCAGCCCACGCTGGCGCTTAGAAAATATTCTGAAATTCTCACCGACTTCCGTGGTGGAGAGGCCGAATTTCCGCGATTCGGATCCGACAGGGGAACCGTCGCAATTCGGACAGCTTGTGCGGCAGCCCACGCTGGCACTTAGAAAATATTCTGAAATTCTCACCGACTTCCGTGGTGGAGAGGCCGAATTTTCGACATTCGCGGCCGACCGGGGAACCGTCGGCACTCGGACAGCTTGTGCGGCAGCCCACGCTGGCACTTAGAAAATATTCCGAAATTCTCACCGACCTCCGTGGCGGAGAGGCCGAATTTTCGACATTCAGATCCGACCGGGGAACCGTCGCCACTCGGACAAGTTGTGCGGCAGCCCACGCTGGCACTTAGAAAATATTCTGAAATTCTCACCGACCTCCGTGGCGGAAAGGCCGAATTTTCGACATTCGGATCCGACCGGGGAACCGTCGCCACTCGGACAAGTTGTGCGGCAGCCCACGCTGGCACTTAGAAAATATTCTGAAATTCTCACCGACCTCCGTGGTGGAGAGGCCGAATTTTCGCCATTCGGATCCGACCGGGGAACCGTCGCCACTCGGACGGAACGTGCGGCAGCCCACGCTCGCACTTAGAAAATATTCCGAAATTCTCACTGACCTCTGTGGTGGAGAGGCCGAATTTTCGCCATTCGGATCCGACCAGGGAACCAGCGCGCCTCGGATAGATTGCGTGTCAGCCCTCGGTGACACTTAGAAAATATTTGCAAAATTTTATCGGACCTCCAGGACCGCTTTTTCATTGTCGCTGTCCGACCGGGGAACCGTCGTAGCTCGGACAGTTCGTGTGCCAGCATCCCCTGGCACTTAGAAAAA
Organism: Syngnathus typhle; assembly: GCF_033458585.1. Lineage (NCBI taxonomy): Eukaryota > Metazoa > Chordata > Actinopteri > Syngnathiformes > Syngnathidae > Syngnathus > Syngnathus typhle. Next base: position 3,028,445 of record NC_083738.1, on the reverse strand, counting down.
TTTTCAAAAAGAAAAAAAAGTCTTCTGCATATACGTGCCGACTATATTTTGCGATTTTGCGAAAGGGGATGAGTACAGTAACTAGGGGGACCAACTCATCGTACTCTGGCGCACCAACAGACCAAAGCTGGTACTGCACCAGCCCTTACCCTTGGTACCTGAGCGCTCGCCCCTGGTACCTGAGCGCTCGCCCCTGGTACCTAAGAGCTACCCCGGCTGCCGCGAGCGATGCCCGGCGAGGCTTCCAGAGCCTCGGCTAAGCATTTTCGACGGCCCGCTGGTCTTCCAGCGGAGCTCCGGCCGGTCCTCGGGGGGCCGTTCCGCCTAACTTTTTACGCCCGATTGGGCTTCCAGGGACGCGGCTAAGCATTTTTAACCAATTATGGAGCTTTTTGCGGACCTCCACATGGAGCTCCAGGGCCGTTCCGCCTAACTTTTTACGCCCGATTGGGCTTCCAGGGACGCGGCTAAGCATTTTTAACAGATTATGGAGCTTTTTGAGGACTTCCACGTGGAGCTCCAGGGCCGTTCCGCCTAACTTTTTACGCCCGATTGGGCTTCCAGGGACGCGGCTAAGCATTTTTAACAGATTATGGAGCTTTTTGAGGACTTCCACGTGGAGCTCCAGGGCCGTTCCGCCTAACTTTTTACGCCCGAGGAGGCTTCCAGGGCCGCGGCTAAGCATTTTTAACAGGTTATGGAGCTTTTTGAGGACTTCCACATGGAGCTCCAGGGCCGTTCCGCCTAACTATTTACGCCCGAGGAGGCTTCCAGGGCCGCGGCTAAGCATTTTTAACAGGTTATGGAGCTTTTTGAGGACTTCCACATGGAGCTCCAGGGCCGTTCCGCCTAACTTTTTACGCCCGAGGAGGCTTCCAGGGCCGCGGCTAAGCATTTTTAACAGGTTATGGAGCTTTTTGAGGACCTCCACATGGAGCTCCAGGGCCGTTCCGCCTAACATTTTACGCCCGATTGGGCTTCCAGGGACGCGGCTAAGCATTTTTAACAGGTTATGGAGCTTTTTGAGGACTTCCACATGGAGCTCCAGGGCCGTTCCGCCTAACTTTTTACGCCCGAGGAGGCTTCCAGGGCCGCGGCTAAGCATTTTTAACAGGTTATGGAGCTTTTTGAGGACTTCCACATGGAGCTCCAGGGCCGTTCCGCCTAACTTTTTACGCCCGGTTGGGCTTCCAGGGACGCGGCTAAGCATTTTTAACAGATTATGGAGCTTTTTGCGGACCTCCACATGGAGCTCCAGGGCCGTTCCGCCTAACTTTTTACGCCCGATTGGGCTTCCAGGGACGCGGCTAAGCAATTTTAACCGATTATGGAGCTTTTTGCGGACCTCCAGGTCATTCGCGTGAGACCGAAAGAAAAAAAAACGGCACGAAAATGAAGAATCGAAAAAGCTAGATTTTTTCAACCGGGGCGCAGGGAGTCCTAACCGGGGCGCCGCCCCGGCTCGCCCCGGCTCGCCCCGGCTTGGCTACGCCTCTGCAATGACCTTTACAGGTCGCTTATATTACTTCACACAAACACTACGTCCATCCGCTCCTGGTTCGGCCCTCCGGTCCAAATTTAGAACCCAGTTCGGCCCGCGAGTCAAAAGGTTTGCCCACCCCTGGTCTAGAATTTTCAAGGTTTTTAGTGACCTCTTGTCACCGCTCGTTTTAAGTGACCTCTTGTCACCGCTCTTTCATTCCTTTTTAGTAGAATCAATATTCCTACTCACGGTCTGCTGGTTCTCTTCCTCGGATGATCTCGTCAACCCTTCCGGTGTCCAACCGGACTGATCGAGACAGTCCCGTCAAAGGGCTTTTGTTTACCTCGGCCGAGGATTTTCGCCTCTGTCGAAGAGTCCACTGGACCCGTCAGATCTGTTGAGATTCCGGAACGAGCCCCCAATTTCGGTCAGGTTTATTTCGCTGACTGAATAACTGTTAAGAGAAAGGTATTAGCAGACAAATCACAAGTGAGACAGAATATTAAGTCTATGCTCGCGAGGAGTGCAGTACAGATAGCTTACAACAATCTCACTACACCAAATATCTGTATGCACTCCTGCTCTTTTTATTTGGATTTGCCCTACCCACAGTGTGAGACAAAAGCCTCTAAAGGGAAGGGGGAAAGCATTTGGGTTTTGCCTCATAAGCAGAAAAGGCGCAAGCTGTTACATACTTATATGGCAATATACGATGAAGAATTGAAGCGATCAGCATTCACTCTTTGTTTCTTCAATAAAAACATGAAACGGGATGTTTGCTTGTCGTTCCATCGAGAGCGTGAGGCTGCGGTGAGGAGTGTTGTTTCTCGGAATTGTCTGTTTCTAGCAATTGTTTCGGTAGATGTCTTCTTCTTGCTGAGTTGTCAGCTGAGTCATCCCTGACCCAGGCGTAACCTCTCTCCTGACTCAGCTGTAACCTTTCTATTCTGTGGTACAACATAGAAACAACAAGGCCAAGCAGCAAGCATGTATTGCAGTAATATTGCGGTAAAGCATTGATTAGAGAACGCATTATAACATATATATATATTTTTCTAACAGTTCAGATCAGCAATTTCAGTTAAATATATGTATCATATAGCAGACAAATACAGTTATATTTGAGAAGTCAAATTAGGTTTATAGGATTTACAGAAAGTGTGCAATCATTACCTAAACAAAAGTAGGCAGGTGCATAAATTTGGGCACCCCAACAGAAAAATGACATCATTATTTAGTAGATCCTCCTTTTGCAGAAATAACAACCTCTAAACACTTTCTATTGCTTTCATTGAGAGTCTGGATTCTGGTTGAATTTATTTTTGACCATTCTTCTTGACAAAATATCTCCAGTATAGTCAGGTTTGATGGTTTCCAAGCATGGACAGCCCCTTTAAATCACACCACAGATTTTCAATAATATTCAGGTCTGGGGACTGAGATGGCCATTCCAGAATGTTGTACTTGTTCCTCTGCATGAATGCCTTAGTAGATTTTGAGCAGTGTTTGTGGTTGTTGTCTTGTTGAGGTATCCAGCCCCTGCAGAAGTTCAACTTTGTCACTGATTCTTGAACATTGTTTGCAATAGTCTGCTGATATGGACTTGAATCCATTTGACCTTCAACTTTAAATAGATTGCCAGTACCTGCACTAGCCACACAGCCACACAGCAAGTGTTTGTCATGGAATGCTGTGTTCTTCTTCCTCCATGCATACCGTCCCTTGTTATGTCCAAATAACTCAAATTTAGTTTCATCAGTCCACAGCACCTTATTCCAAAATGAAGCAAGCTTGTCCAAATGTGCTTTAGCATACCCCAAGCGACTCTATTTGTTGCATGTGCGCAGAAAAGACTTCTGAGGTGTTAGGGTGGTGCTCACTCTAACTTATTTTGCAAGAACCACACTGGAGACAAGTTAGTCGTTTCAGACACCTGCAGGCGGAGAGTTCACTCGTCGCTGTTCTTACAGCGATGGTCGGATGAAGTCTGACTCAGGCCTTTTCAGGTGCATATTTATTGAGAGAAACAGAGTGGGGTTGAAAGTGGGGGTGTGGGAACACAGGATGGGGTGAAGCCGCTCCCCTGCTGATCAAAGCATAGCAGGGGGCCTTTTACGACGTTCTGTAAACAAAGCAACTTTGATTGCTTCCTCTGCGTCTAGTCAATCAGTTGAAAAGATCTTAGCACTTTGGTCAACTACTTTTGTCTAGACAGGACAAGCTAGTTAAATTATTACAGGTTACATTCCAACATAATCATACGATGAAGATATTCTGCAAACCCTAACATATCCCTCCTGTTTTATCATATGATTATGTCAACCCCGATCAGTCAAACATAAGTAAGAAAATACAATGAAAGCAATAACTTCCAGTGAAGATGAGGTTTTCCCTCAATACTCCAGTCCAAAGTTTGTGTGTAACTTAAAAACCTGCGGCCAGATTAAATGCAGGAAAAGAGTTACACAGTCCCTCTGCCTTAGGCGACCAGACTGTTATCAATACAAAAAAGAAAAAGAAAAACACAGAAACAGTACATCATTGAATCCATCACTTGCAAGGCATTTTCGATGGTCAAATCATCAAGTTTCCGTAAAATAATGCCGAGTTAAACAGCATCTACGCAATCCACGTTCTGCACCACATCATAGTCATCACATCCGTCCTCTCTAAGAAGTTGTATATGTACTTGTGCCACGGTAGAAGACACAAACCTTGTCACAGCAGACTTCAAACACGGGATAACACAGGTCGTAAACAAGCACAGCAATACCAGCACAGCAAGCACAGGAGCCAAAAGTTTCAACAGTAACTGCCACCAAATGCCAGAGAATAGCCATGAAAAGAAATCCCATTGACGTGGGATTCTGTCCTCCGACATGGCCTGCTGTAAATTCCTCAGGGAGTTCATGGCTTACTTGACGTGCGTGTCGTTATCTCCAGGAATGTATGTGCAACAGGAAGTCCCAATGATGTGGCACACACCACCTTGTGCTGCCGTCAACAAGTCCAGAACCATCCTGTTTTGCAAGACCATTAGTCTAATAGCCTGGATCTCTCTATTTTGTCCATCATCGACTTGCAGTGAGAGGTTCACAAAGGATTGAAAACGATAGTTCAGTGTCTCGATGAAGAGAGATTGTTTTCCAACTCCGATCCAAGGAAAAAGCGCATGAACAACTTTGTTTCCGACGGGCCATATTTTATGGTCGTCCGGAACATTCGCACCCCAGACAGGGTCATGGGGGTCAAAGGTTGTAATCGCCCTGCGCCGACGTCCAGAAGAGTTGTGTGCTGTCGTCAGCTGACGATGTTGTATCCTGTAGGTGTGGTCTGTCACCCACATTGGTGCACACACTCCTTTCCAGTTGGCGGGCAGCATCGGATAAACCTTGTGACCACAAAGCCACCAGCCATTCTGTATGAAGTACGTTCCGTTTGATGGTGCAGCCATGTTGGTCGGAGAGCCCTCACCACCTGAAATGGCTCTCTTATCCTGACACTCAGTGGCGATGTCCAAAGCTCCCATCCAGTTCCCTCCTGGAGAGCAGTCACTGTCAATGCATTTGTGGGTCTCGCTTCCTTGGATGTAACACGTATAGTTCACTCCAGGTGGCCGCTCTGTGTAGGCCACCTGCGGCAATGTTCGTCCTTTAACAGTCACATTGAGATTTGTCCAGAAAAGCTGATCACAGGTACCTTCCGCAAGTCCAGGGTCGTCATCACTGACTGTGACAGCATGGTGTTGATATCCAACTCCTCCCATGGATGCCATGCATTTCGCTTCAGTGACATTCATTGCTCTGGCCTCCAAGTGAACTTGTGTAGAGGAAGGAGGAAGTTTGGAACACACATAGCAACCCTCCTGTGTGTGCGATCTCAGTGAATTTGACGTAGCGGTACCAAGTGTTGGTTTCGTATGGGTTTCTGGGGTCCCATGACCAGTCCTCAAAGTTCTCATTGTGTGACCATCGTTTTCCACGGTCAACATTGTCACTTGGTCTGTTCAGTTGAGTCCATAGACCATAGCACGCTCCAACCACAACGCAGCAGAGGATCTACCTGGCATATGGAGCCCCGTTGCTACTTGGATGACAGGGACTCCGAGGCATACCCTCGCCTAGCGGAGTGGGGATTGTTGTTCGCTTCACCAGCATTGAGACGTCTAACCCTAAACGATGAGGCTAGTTTGAAATCAGGCTTCCCAACCACTCCGAATTAGGGGTTCAGCACTCCTTGTAGCTTGCAGTGGCTGAGGTGAATCCAGCTGCGCCGTTCAGCGATCTTTACTGCCGTGGGGGTCAGCAAGACTTGGAATGGTCCCTCCCACCGTGGGCTGGCCCAGTTCTTTCTTTTGATGACTTTGATGTAGACCCAGTCTCCTGGCTTGATGGTGTTGTCGACCTGTGAGGATGAAAGATCAGGCGGCAGTAAATTTGCATTTGACACCTCTGTCAGTCTGAGCGTTCTACAAAAGCATCGTCTGCTTCTGGAGTCCACATTATTTTTTCTGTCATTGCCATGGGGACTCCATGCGCAATATCTAACAGTGGTTGCGTCTTTTCCGCATAATGTGGGATCCATGCTCTGCAGTAATTGCAGAGCCCCAAAAATGACATAATTTGTTTCTTCGTCTCCGGTTTTGGTGCATCGGCAATGATCTGCTTTCTGGTTTTCTGTATCTGTCTTCCAGAAGCTGTCAACGTGTGACCTAAATAGTTCACTTCCTGTCTGACCCATTGGAGTTTGTTCTTGTTTACCTTATTCCCTGTTTTGCAGAGATAGCGTAACAATGCTAAGGAGTCTTCCCTGCAAGCAGCTTCAGTTTCAGAGGCCACCAGGAGATCATCTACATAAACTAGAAGTTGGCTTTTGTTTGACATCTGAAAATCAGCCAAACAGGCCATGATAGCTTGCATAAAAATAGTTGGACTATCAGCAAATCCCTGTGGCAATCTGGTGTACGTATAACTTTGCCCTTTAAAGGTGAACGCAAACCAGAACTGTGAGTCTGGGTGAATTGGCACAGAGAAAAATGCATTGCTAAGATCAATTACCGTGAAAATCTTCTGGGTAGGTTTCAAAGTGTTCAGAAGTATGTGTGGGTCAGGCACATTAGGTGCTCTTGTCTGCACTGCATCATTCACTGCTCGTAAATCTTGTATCATTCCCCAATCAATTTTATTGGCCTTTCAAACTGGAAAAATAGGGGTGTTGCAAGGAGAATCCGAGCACTTCCTAATGATTCCTCCTGACAAAAGATCATTTATAACAGGGGCAATCCCGTTTATTGCCTCCTGTTTTAAAGGATATTGCTTAACTCTTGGACGCCACTCTGATCTTGGTTTGATCTGCACTGGCGGAACGGATGTTAACTGTCCTACATCAGATGGGCCCTTTGTCCACAGCTTGTCAGGAAGCCCAGCCAATTCCCCCTCCTCCTTTTCATTCAAACAAATGTTAACTTGTCAGGGACGCGCATACGCGACTGCCCTACCAACACCTACTTCACATACAGTTCGCTTCCACATGTCACAACTGGTACTGTAGCTCCACCCATCACCTTTGTCCTCATAATCAGTGACAGAATCAGCAAGTTTAATCCGGCAACCCACATCTGCCCATGTTATACTGTGAGGTTTAAACAATGAAATGTGGGGTACAGCCGACAACTTGTATTTGTCATCCTGAGGAGCGGGCAGAAGCACAGCACCAGCTGCAAATGACCTGCGATCAGTGTACAGAGCAGTGATTGTTAAAGTTACTTCTGTGTCACTGAGAAAGCTTTCAATATAGTCATCTTGTGGATCAGTGAGGATGTTCATGGTGACATGTAAGCCATTACAAGTCATTTCTGATTCAGGTCGTGTCAATTATTTTCGGGCTTCACTCAGCAAATTGCCTGGTAGCTTGGGATTCTGTTCAGCAGAAACGTCATAGGAACAGAAAATCCGCTCACCTGCTTGTGCAGCATATGAGTCTACATCTCCCACTCGTCATGCTCGCATGCCATCCTTTACTGGAATTATTGCAATTCCCAATCTAGTCATCAGATCTCGTCCCAGAAGGTTTATGGGACATTTTGGGGATAGCACAATCGAGACTGAAGCTATGACTCCCGTTTCATCATCTCTCACTACAACTGGATTGGAGATACTCTCCCTGTGTACCTGCCCATCAGCAGATTTTATCCAAATAGTATTTTGGGAGGCCTTTAGATTTGGGACTTTAGTTTTTATTACGGTCTTACACGCTCCGGTATCACACAAAAACTCTACTTCACTTCCTCCAATGTTTAAGGTAACATATGGTTTTTCTTTTAATGCATTCAAAATGTCCCATGCTGCATGGACATCTACTATCTCTTCCTCTGTAGGAGGACAAGAGATCACAGGGGTCAATCTAGTCATGCTGAGAATTTGGCTTTCCCTCTGCCGTTTCCTCTGCCATTTCCTCCACCCTTTGATTGGTATTGTTTTGCAAAACGACACGCTCTTGCCAAGTGTCCTCGTCTCCCACAGTTCCAACAGTTGTCAGAATCTGATGGGGGGTTCGAATTATATGGCCACTATGCACCCTGAATTATTTTTCAAATCTTAAGCGAAAATCATCAGTATCTTCCCCAGGCTTCTGTTTAATTCCTGCCAAATGACCATAATTCGCTCGTCTTCGAAATATAGTTCTCACTCTTTGAACAAGATCATTCCATTGTGCTGCATACTCCCCTACCAATTGATTTCCCTCACCGGGACAGGGAAAGGGCCCTTGATTATTTCTACCCGTATAATGACCTCTAACCTTTGCCCAGTCTTTTCCCAAAGAAGACATTGCAGCTTCTCCTGCCTCATGCCCATTCAGTCTATAGGAATGTATGATTCCAGCCATGTCTTTTGCCCATTTATCTGGGTCTTCAGCAACAGGGGTACCCCCTTCAACTGCTTTTCTTGCCTCTTCCAAAGTCCATGGCCGAAAAACATACGTATGTGGAGGTTGGCCTTCCCCTACAATAGGGGTTGGCACCTGTATCATTGGGCACACATCAACATTGTCCAAATTTTGGGAAAACCTAGCAGCAGTGGTAAAACTTCTTGTTTGTACCGGACTTCTAGTAATGTGACCCGACCCTGTTTTTTTTTTCTGTTATTATGGGGTCTGTGCAGGTCTGTTAAACCTGGATACAAGTTTTGCATACGAGCGGAAGATCCCTCTTGCTCTGCTTGAGCTGCATTTCCAGCTGCGGCTGGAGCCGTGGCCGGGACAGTGCGCCTGCGCACTGTGGCCTCATTGTCTTCCGGCCTGACAAACATAGACGCAGCCTCATCACTTTTCAACTTTCTATCTTTTGGATTTGTTCTCTTCTCTCTTGTGAAGCATTCAACCACATTCTAGCACAAATCAACTCTTTCTCTTTACTTTTCTTTTTCAGTCCCTTTGACTTCCTATTCACACTCTCCTCCAAAACATCAACCAATATCTTCCAGACTTCCACTTTCAACTTTCCTTCTACTCCATACTTTTTCTTCCACTTTGTGTATTGCATACAATTAAGAAATTTACCTGCCATGTACTTCTCATCTCCTTCAAGAGCTAGGGATTTACCGGTTTTGTTTCCCATCTTAATTTGGTATTTTAGGTTTATACAATTTTTTATTTCTTTTTTCTTTTCTTTGAGGATCCTCAATGCAGGTTTAAATTGACCTTCCACCAAATTCTCTTTGCAGTCAATTTATCCTACCAGTCGCACACTCAACCACACAACTGTCATGAGTAATGTGACCCGACCCTGGGTTTTTTTTTCTGTTATATGGGGTCTGTGCAGGTCTGTTAAACCTGGATACAAGTTTTGCATACGAGCGGAAGATCCCTCTTGCTCTGCTTGAGCTGCATTTCCAGCTGCGGCTGGAGCCATGGCCGGGACAGTGCTTCTCTCTTGTGAAGCATTCAACCACATTCTAGCACAAATCAACTCTTTCTCTTTACTTTTCTTTTTCAGTCCCTTTGACTTCCTATTCACACTCTCCTCCAAAACATCAACCAATATCTTCCAGACTTTCACTTTCAACTTTCCTTCTACTCCATACTTTTTCTTCCACTTTGTGTATTGCATACAATTAAGAAATTTACCTGCCATGTACTTCTCATCTCCTTCAAGAGCTAGGGATTTACCGGTTTTGTTTCCCATCTTAATTTGGTATTTTAGGTTTATACAGTTTTTTATTTCTTTTTTCTTTTCTTTGAGGATCCTCAATGCAGGTTTAAATTGACCTTCCACCAAATTCTCTTTGCAGTCAATTTATCCTACCAGTCGCACACTCAACCACACAACTGTCATGCAAACAGCTTGGAAAAACGGACGAAAAAAAAAAGAACCTATGCCCTTCCTCAATTAGGAGAAAGAAATTATTTTTATTTTTTTTAATTTATTTTTTTCTTAGCCCGTTCCTTCCACTGGGAATAGAATCCCAGCTGTTTCATAGCTTGGAAAAACCAAAGCCGTATCTCATAGCTAGGACAAACCAAAGCCGTATCTCATAGCTCGGACAAACCAAAGCTGTATCTCATAGCTAGGACAAACCAAAGCCGTATCTCATAGCTTGGACAAACCAAAGCCGTATCTCATAGCTTGGACAAACCAAAGCCGTATCTCATAGCTAGGACAAACCAAAGCCGTATCTCATAGCTAGGACAAACCAAAGCCGTATCAGCGCTTTTTTCTATGACTTACTTGTCCCCTTGGCCAGCTGCACTGCCGGGTCCCCGTCAATCCACCTCTGTCAGACGAAGGCAGACCTAAGATGCTGGCCCAGCGAAGAACTTCCTTCCCAGGTCTTTCTTTACCAGGTGCTCCTAATGGACGCTGGCCCGTCGACGGTGTACAGCGCGTCGTCCTCCGTCAGCCAGATGGCAGGTATGAGGGACCCGGGTTTCGGCATCAAAATGTTAGGGTGGTGCTCACTCTAACTTATTTTGCAAGAACCACACTGGAGACAAGTTAGTCGTTTTAGACACCTGCAGGCGGAGAGTTCACTCGTCGCTGTGCTTACAGCGATGGTCGGATGAAGTCTGACTCAGGTGCATATTTATTGAGAGAAACAGAGTGGGGTTGAAAGTGGGGGTATGGGAACACAGGATGGGGTGAAGCCGCTCCCCTGCTGATCAAAGCATAGCAGGGGGCCTTTTACGACGTTCTGTAAACAAAGCAACTTTGATTGCTTCCTCTGCGTCTAGTCAATCAGTTGAAAAGATCTTAGCATTTTGGTCAACTACTTTTGTCTAGACAGGACAAGCTAGTTAAATTATTACAGATTACATTCCAACATAATCATACGATGAAGATATTCTGCAAACCCTAACATGACGCATTTTGTGCGCTGAATAGTTGACAGAATCACCATCTGCATGAAGATCGTGTTATAGGTCTTTGGAGCTGCTCTGTTGGTTGATTTTGACTGTTCTCACCATCCTTCGCCTCTGCTTATCTGAGATTTTTCTTGGCATCCCACTCCGGGCCTTAACTAGAACTGTGCCTGTGGTATTCCATTTCTCAATATGTTCATCACAGTGCAAACAGACAGCTGAAATCTCTGAGCTAGCTTTCCATGACGTTGAACAATCTTTATTTTCAGGTCATTTGTCAGTTGTTTTGAGGCTCCCATGTTGCCACTCTTCAGAGAAGATGCAAAAAGGAGAACAACTTGCAACTGGCCACCTTACCTGTATTTCAGGGCTGTCCAAACTTTTGGCAAGGAGGGCCAGATTTGATAAAGTGAAGGGGCCCGGGCGCCAATAGTTTTTTTTGGACATTTTTTAACTACAAAAAAATCATGCAAATACACACTGTTATAAAACAAATATCATTGTCCCAATTTTCTTTATTTTTAAATGACAAAATAACCCCCTCCGTGAGTCGTCACCTTATCGTGGTGGAGGGGTTTGCGTGCCTCTATGATCCTAGGAGCCATGTAGTCTGGGGCTTCATGCCCCTGGTAGGGTCATGACAAAAGGGTCCTAGGTGAGGGGCCAGACAAAGCACGGCTCACCTAAGCCCCTTATGACGAAAAACACAAATGATTTCGTTTTCCCTCGCCCGGACGCGGGTCACCGGGGCCCCCCTCTGGAGCCAGGCCCGGAGGCGGGGCTCAAAGGCGAGCACCTGGTGGCCTTCGCCCGTGAGCCCCGGCCGGGCAAAGCCTGAAAAGAAAACGTGGGTCCCCCATCCCATGGGCTCACCACCTGTAGGAGGGGCCAAAGGGGTCGGGTGCAAATAATAATAATAATAATAATAAATTATATTTATAACGCACTTTACATTCGGGGGAATCCCAAAGTGCCACATGGCAGATAAAAAACCAAAACAAAACAAGGACAAGTTTAAAACAACTGACGACAACCAAGATATGAGAGAAATTACGGAAATGCTAAGATAAAGAAGTGAGTTTTAAGTCTAGTTTTGAAAGAGTCAGTGGATTGGGGTGCTCTTAGGTGGTCGGGGAGCGAGTTCCACAGTGTAGGGGCTGTATGGCAGAAGGCCCGGTCGCCCATGGTGCGCAGCTTGGTTTTAGGAACGTGGAGAAGGTGTGAATTGGATGAGCGGAGGCTTCGGGTGGCAGGTTTTGGGGCAAGGAGTTCTTTGAGGTATGGGGGAGCATGTCCGAGGATACAATGGTGAGTGAGGAGGGTGATCTTATAATCAATTCGGAATTTGATGGGGAGCCAGTGCAGAGAACGGAGGATGGGTGTGATGTGATTGCTTTTCCGCACCCTCATCAGGATCCTAGCAGCGCTGTTTTGAATGTACTGAAGCCTCTGGAGGCTCTTGCTAGGGATCCCGATGAGGAGTGAGTTACAATAGTCTAGCCTTGAGGAGACAAAGGCGTGGACAAGTTTCTCAGCATCCGTCAGGGTAAGTGTGGGGCGGAGTTTGGAGATATTTATGAGGTGGAAGAAGGAGGTTTTGCAGATGTGTTTTATGTGTGACTCAAGGTTGAGTTGAGGGTCCAGTTTCACACCCAGGTTGGTGACAGTGGCTGAGAGGGGAATAGTGAGACCGGCGAATAAGATGCTTGTTATTGGGCAGGTATGGATCTGATGGGGAGTGCCAATTAACATGGCTTGGGTTTTGTCACTGTTAACTTGCAGGAAGCTGAGATTCATCCACGCCTTTATCTCCTCCAGACACAGGGAGAGGATGGATGAGGGAGATGGAGAAGGCTGGGTTATGGAGGGCGGGGCGTCAAGTTTGAGGTATAGCTGGGTGTCGTCCGCATAACAATGAAATGAGATGCCGAACTTCCTGATTATATTGCCGAGGGGTAGTATGTAGAGAGCGAAGAGGGTAGGACCGAGAACAGATCCCTGGGGGACACCCGAGGTGACAGTGTGTGTCTGATTTCCCCCCCCCCCCCAGGGAAACGTACTCGGTCCGGTTTGAGAGGTAGGACTGAAGCCAAGTTAGAGCAGTGCCAGAGAACCCAGTGGAGTGAAGTTGGTTAGGGAGAATATTGTGGTGGACAGTGTCAAATGCAGCGGACAGATCCAACAGGATGAGAAGTGACGGGGAGCCTGCATCGGCAGCCATGAGAAGGTTGTTGGTGACCCTAACAAGTGCTGTTTCAGTGCTGTGGCCAGAGCAAAGTGAGCTGGGTGGCGGCCAAAGGCAGGGACCTTGGCGGTCCGATCCCGGGCTGGAGAGGCTGGCTCTCGGGACATGGAATGTCACCTCTATGGCTGGAAAGGAGCCCGAGCCGGTGTGTGAGGCCGAAAGGTTCCGACTAGACATAGTCGGACTTGCCTCCACACATAGTTTGGGCTCTGGTACAAGCCCTCTCAAGAGGGGCTGGACTCTCTTCCACTCTGGAGTTGCCGACGGTGAGAGGCGTCGAGCAGGTGTGGGCATACTTATTGCCCCCCGGCTGGGCGCCTGCACATTGGGGTTCACCCCGGTGAACGAGAAGGTAGCCTCCCTCCGCCTGCGGGTGGGGGGACGGGTCCTGACTATTGTTTGTGTCTATGCACCAAAACGGTAGCTCAGAGTACCCACCCTTCTTGGAGTCCCTGGAGGAAGTGTTGTAGAGCGCTCCTTCTGGGGACTCCGTCGTTCTACTGGGTGACTTTAATGCTCACGTGGGCAATGATAGTGAGACCTGGAAGGGTGTGATCGGGAGGAACGCCTCCCCCCCCTTGAACTGAACCAGAGCGGTGTTCTATAATTGGACTTCTGTCCTCAACACAGATTTTCTATAATGAACATCATGTTCAAACATAAGGGTGTCCATGTGTGCACTTGGCACCAGGACACCCTAGGCTGCAGCTCGATGATCGACTTTGTAGTCGTGTCATCGGATTTGCGGCCGCATGTTTTGGACACTCGGGTGAAGAGAGAGCCGGAGCTGTCAACTGATCCCTTGGTCAACTGGTGGTGGGTTGGCTCCGATGGTGGGGGAAGATGCCGGTCCGACCTGGCAGACCCAAACGCTCTGTGAGGGTTTGCTGGGAACGACTGGCAGAATCCCCTGTCAGGAAGAGCTTCAACTCTCACCATGAGCTTTCCCCACGTCCCGGGGGAGGCGGGGTACATTGAGTCCGAGTGCACCATGTTTCATGCCTCCATTGTTGAGGCAGCCGACCAGAGCTGTGGCCGTAAGGTCGTTGCTGCCTTTTGTGGCGGCAATCCCTGAACCCGCTGGTGGACACCGCCGGTAGGGGATGCCATCAAGCTGAAAGAGTCCTATCGGGCCCTTTTGGCCTGCGGGACTCCGGAGGCAGCTGACAGGCACCGGATGGCCAAGCGGAACGCGGCTTCGGCGGTTGATGAGGCAAAAACCCGGGCGTGGGATGAGTTTGGCGAGGCCATGGAGAATGATTACCGGACGGCTTTGAGAAAATTCTGGTCCACCGTCCGGCGTCTCAGGAGGAGGAAGCAGGGCACCGTCAACACTGTTTACAGTGGGGATGGCGTGCTGCTGACCTCGACTCGGGACGTCATGAGTCAATGGGAAGAATACTTCGAAGACCTCCTCAATTCCACCTACACGCCTTCCATTGTGGAAACAGGGCCTGGAGACTCTGAGTCGGACTCTCCAATCGCTGGGGTCGAAGTCACTGAGGTAGTTAAAAAACTCCTCGGTGGCAGGACCCCGGGGGTGGATGGGATCCGCCTGGGGTTCTTAAAGACTCTGGATGTTGTGGGGCTGTCATGGCTGACACGCCTCTACAACATTGCGTGGACATGGGGGATTGGCAGACTGGGGTTGTGTTCCCCTCTTTAAGAAGGGGGATCAGAGGGTGTGTTCCAATTACAGGGGAATCACACTCCTCAGCCTCCCTGGTAAGATCTATTCAGGAGTGCTGGAGAGGAGAGTCTGTCGGGAAGTCAAACCTCGGATTCAGGAGGAGCAGTGTGGCTTTTGTCCTGGCCGTGGAACAGTGGACCAGCTCTACACCCTCGGCAGGATCCTCGAGGGTGCATGGGAGTTCGCCCAACCAGTCCTCATGTGTTTTGCGGACTTGGAGAAGGCGTTCAACCGTGTCCCTCGGGAGGTTCTGTGGAGGGTGCTTCGAGAGTACGAGGTGCCGAGCCAACTGATAAGGGCGGTTCGGTCCCTGTATCGCTGATGCCAGAGTTTGGTCCGCATTTACGGCGGTATGTCGGATTTGTTCCTAGTGAGGGTTGGACTTTTTCACAGATTCTGTTAATAATTTTTATGGACAGAATTTCTAGGCGCGGCCGAGGCGCTTTGGGGGTTTGGTTTGGGGACCTCAGCATCGCGTCTCTGCTTTTTGCAGACGACGTGGTGCTGTTGGCTTCTTCAGGCCGTAATCCCCAGCTCTCACTGGAGCGGTTCGCAGCCGAGTGTGAAGCGCTCGGGATGAGGGTCAGCACCTCCAAATCCGAGTCTATGGTCCTCGGTCGGAAAGGGTGGAATGCTCTCTCCGGATCGGGGATGAGATCCTGCCCCAAGTGGAGGAGTTCAAGTATCTTGGGGTCTTGTTCACGAGTCAGGGAAAGATGGAGCGCGAGATCGACAGGCAGATCGGTGCAGCGTCGGCAGTAATGCGGACTCCGTACCGGTCCGTCGTGGTAAAGAGAGAGCTGAGCCAAAAGGCAAAGCTCTCGATTTATCGGTCGATCCATGCTCCTACCCTCACCTATGGTCACGAGGTATGGGTCGTGACCGAAAGAACGAGATCCAGGATACAAGCGGCCGAAATGAGTTTCTTCCGCAGGATGTCCGGGCTCTCCCTTAGAGATAATGTGAGAAGCTCGGTCATCCGGGAGAGACTCGGAGTAGACCCGCTGCTCCTCCACGTTGAGAGGAGACAGATAAGGTGGCTCGGGAATCTCATCAGGATGCCTCCTGGACGCCTCCCTAGGGAGGTGTTCCGGGCATGTCCCACCGGTAGGAGACCCCGGGGAAGACCCAGGACACGATGGAGAGACTATGTCTCTCAGGTGGCCTGGGTACACCTTGGGATACCCCGGGATGAGCTGGATGAAGTGGCTGGGGAGAGGGAAGTCTGGGAGTCCCTCCTTAAGCGGCTGCCCCCGCGACCCAACCCCAGATAAGCGGAAGAAGATGGATGGATGGATGGATGGACGACAAAATAACCAAATATAAGCCACTCAGGCAGATGTAAACAACTCTAAAAACACAAATTCTGCCTTTCATTCGTATCTGAAGAGTCAGATAACATTGAAGAAAATACCTTAAATATACATGAGTTTAAAATTATTTTTGCCTCATGAACATTTTAAACAGGAGTTATAAGTAATGCAAAATTAGCTGTTATTAAAACTTAAAACAAGTGAATTTTGCTCTTGTCATTTGCAATATCTTTCAGAAAGTAATAGTTTGTGTCATGTTTCTACAGGTTCATAACATCAACAGGATTAACATGGCCACTTTGTAATATTAAGTAGTATTTACTTTCGATTTACTTTTGACTCACAGCCCCACGTGAAGAATCACTGTGATGCCAGTTTAGCTTGCAGCTGCTTCATCAGCGCAGTCAGTCCCTGTTAGCTTGTCATATGTGTTAGCATGTTTAGTCTCATAGTGTCTCTTTAGGTTGAAATCTTTAAACAACATCTTTACAAATTAGACAAACACAATTGCCTCATAGTTTTAGCGATTGATTTGACCCACATGCAGAAAAAACAACTCAGACGTCCAGAATGAGTGAGGAGTGTTTATTGGAGGAGCTGCAGTGGAGGTAGAGCGGGTTGATCGGAGCCAGAAGCACGGAGCGTGGTAGCAGTGGCGGAGCGTGAGGAGTTCAGCCGGGACGGGGTGGATCTTGGCGGTGATCGGTGGAAGTAATCTACAAGCAGGATGCACAAGATTTGGTCAGAGAATTCAACGTGGCTGTGGTGGAGCTCTTACTGCAAACCAGAGGAGCTGAAGAACTTGGCGTCAGAGAGCAAGGCGAGAACTATGAGCGAGGAGCTAGAGGCACAACCGTGGAGAAGATCACAACGAAGGGACACTCAGGCGACGAGCAGTTGACAGCATGCTCCTTAACAGCTCTCCTCTAACGAGCCTGATGAGTCGCACCTGGGCCCTCTGCACGCTACTGTTCTGCTCACAGTTGCTCCCTGTGGACAAAAAAAGGTACGCCACCTCGGACTCTGACAATTGTAACTCCCATGTCTCTTGAAAGCGACGGCCCTCAATGTCAACTTGTCTTGTTTTCTTTGCAGTCGCCATGGCAGAAATGAGAGAAGAGGGGTGGTGCTGCCACCTTTTGGTAATAGAAGGAATTACAAATTTCAGTATATTTTTTTATTCAGTTTAACATTGCACGCGGGCCATAAATAATACACTATAAGACCGAAGCTGCGGGCCGTATGAAATCTGACTGGGGGCCGTATTTGGCCCACGGGCCGGACTTTGGACACATTGTACATGCCTGCCGTATTTGGAGATGACTTGCTTTTCCTAATGCTATTAAAATGTCATGTTCTATGTATATGAAAGAAAGAATAATGATGGTGTTAGAAAAATGTATATATATGTTATCATGCGTTCTCTAATCAATGCCTTACCGCAATATTACTGCAATATATGCTTGCTGTTTGGCCTTGCTGTTTTTATGATGTACCACAGAAGGACAGTTCCTTTCTAACAAAGACCACTTTGTTAGACAACGTGCCTCATTGCTGTCCTGCACCCCAGATGAACCTCCAAGTGACCATTAAAGTCAGGGTTTCCCAACTATCTTGATCGTAGGATTAGGTTGGAATGTATACAACCAGTAATAAATAACTTAGCTTGTTGCATCCTACACAATGTCGTAAAACTTCCCTTGCTATGTTTTAACTAGAGGTCAAAGGTTTTTTCTCCTGTATCCAGTCCACTCAAACTCCTCTTCCCAGATGTTCTTATCAGTATGTAAACACCTAGTGATTTTTGCTTACGAGACAAAGCCCACATGCTTTCCTCCTCCCCTTTAGTGGCTTATGTCTCACACTGTGGGTAGGGCAAATCCAAATAAAAAGAGCGGGAGTGCCTACAGATATTCATTGTGTGTAGAGATTGTATAAAGCTATCTGTACTGCACTCCTCGCGAGAAAAGACTTAATTTCTGTCTCACTTGTGGTTTGTTTGCTGTTGCTCTTCTTAATAGTTATTCAGTCATCGAAATAAACCTGACAGAAATTGGGGGGTCGTTCCGGGATCTCAACACGCCTTGAACGGTTCCAGCGGGCTCTTCGACGCAGGCGAAAATCCTCGGCCGAGGTAAACAAAAGCCCTTTGACGGGACTGTCTCGATCAGTCCGGCTGGAGATCTTCCGAGGAAGAGAATCAGCAGACCGTGAGTAGGAATATTAATTCTACTAATTAGAAACAGTTAAATTCCGCAGGGGCGGATGTGGAGCCCCCTAGCTTTCAAGCTAGTTAAATTCCGCAGCATGAGGGGCGGACTCCTCTGTTATTCACTTAAACATTTAAAAAATCTTTCCCTAATCTGAACTGTACTGCCCACCTGGCAGCTCCGAGCCCGACTCCTATGGGTGGGTGACGTCAAACGGAAACCCAGTCCATCCTGTACTCGGTGCTCCAAGATAATACACTGTGACTTTTCTCCCATCAGCTGCACGTCATGTCAGCGAGAGTTCCACAAAGGCTGTACTGGCCCGAACCGATATTCAAAAGTTCCTACAGGCTTCATATGCGGCTTCTGCTCTGGTGCGCTATACAGTAAACCTTCGTTCATCGCTGATAATTGGTTCTAAGACCACCCGCGATAGGTGAAAATCCGCAAAGTAGCGTCACCGTCTCATTTTTAACATAAATAGATTTTTTGTGCATAAATAAATGTATATTAAACCATATAAGTTGATGTTACCATTAGAAATTTACATACCGTAATTTTTGGACTATAAATCGCTTGGGAGTATAAATCGCACCAGCCATAAAATGCCCAAAAATGTGAAAAGAAAACATATAAAAGTCGCTCCGGAGTATAAGTCGCATTTTGGGGGGCAATTTATTCGACAAAATCCAGCACCAAGAACAGACATGAATGAGCAACAACAGGCTAAACGATACGGTATGCTAACGTGACAAACACAAACGAGGAGCACGGGCCTGACGTAACATTCAGTTATTTAAAAAACTTTATTACACAAATAACACGTTTATAAAACCATCTGTGTCACTCCAATTCATTAAATCCATCGATCGTCCTTTGTCAACAATGCCATGTGCCGCACCGCAGTTCAAATTATTCCACAGGCCCATACAACGATATATAAACTATATTTTAGATAATTATCACATGAACAACAATATTATCAAACCATTTGTGTCACTCCAAATCATTAAATCCATCGATCAAATTTCTCCTTTATGTCATCCTGGTGACAGAGGACATGTCCAGAGGATATGGCGCTTTAAAGTGTTAATTACTGTTCAGTCATTGAAATAAACCTGACAGAAATTGGGGGCTCGTTCCGGGATCTCAACATGCCCTGAACGGTTCCAGCGGGCTCTTCGACACAGGCGAAAATCCTCGGCCGAGGTAAACAAAAGCCCTTTGACGGGACTGTCTCGATCAGTCCGGCTGGACACCGGGAGGGTTGACGAGATCTTCCGAGGAAGAGAATCAGCAGACCGTGAGTAGGAATATTAATTCTACTAAATAGAAACAGTTAAATTCCGCAGGGGCGGATGTGGAGCCCCCTAGCTTTCAAGCTAGTTAAATTCCGCAGCAGGAGGGGCGGACTCCTCTGTTATTAAAAAAACAAAACAAAAAAAACCTTGAGAATTCTAGACCCTATCAAGTACAACTAGAAACAGTTAAATTCTGCAGGGGCGGATGTGGAGCCCCCTAGCTTTCAAGCTAGTTAAATTCCGTAGCAGGAGGGGCGGACTCCTCTGTTATTAAAAAAACGTGCGTGGTATGCTTGTGAACGGTTTGACTGAGAGTGATCTCATTTGAGCGCTCCTCTATATAAACACACAGGATTGTAAACGGTGGCTTTGTGTGGGTGCAGAGGCAACAACTCTTTCGGGGGAGGTGAAAGGAGACTTACCACACATTGAATTTTTAACCACTGTCCTGTGAATAAAGTTGGTTTTAGGACACTGTAGGTGCCATTCAAACTACCAACTCCAAAATTTAGGAAAATAAACCATGGGAAACTTAAATAATAAGCAAAAGTCCCTACCCCGACATGAACTATAATGCAAAGATTGGAAAATAAATGAAAGGCAGGATCCCAACCGATTAAAAAAAGATTTTGATGAATGGGTTAAAAAATATAAATTTGAGGGAGAACTAGAAACAGTACAAGAGCAAGAAGAGAAAACACATGCTACAAATTCAAAACTAAAGATCATTGCGAAGTTGTATCCGCAAATGCATGACACACACAAAATTGAGGAATCACCTCCTCCTTATGGAATGACGGACAGAACCACTAGGCAGAAAAGCCCGCTAGAAATGGATTGGTCAAAGGAAATCAGCAAATTACACAGAAATAGGCAGAACAAAGCAAAATGACAATGAAACCTTTGATGAGTATCGAGTGCGCATGACAAAAGTGTTTAAAACACACAGTGGACTGGTGGAAGATAATGCGCCTCAAGGTGCTTATCAGCAACAATTAAAAAATGCCATCCATGTAGGGTCCAAGCCTGCAATACAAATTAGGGTGATCAATAATCATATAGGAATGAACACCGGAACTTTGGAGGAATACATAAATCATGCCCCCCATGCGGAAAAAGTAGTAATAGACCATACACCGTGTTCCAAATTATTATGCAAGTGATATTTATCTCAGATTTTCCTAAATAGTCTATGCAAAATGATGTTACATTTTAACATAGGACCCTTTATTTCAATAAAAAACAAACAAGTTACATTTTAACATAGGAGCCTTTATTTAATAGCAGCTTCACAATCCTTGCATCCATTGACCTTGTGAGTTTTTGGACAGTTTCTGGTTGAATTTCTTTGCAGGATTTCAGAATAGCCTCCCAGAGCTGCTGTTTGGAAGTGAACTGCCTCCCACCCTCGTAGATCTTCTGCTTGACGATGCTCCAAAAGTTTTCAATAGGATTGAGGTCAGGGGAGGATGGGGGCCACACCATCAGCGTCTCTCCCTTTAGCCCCATAGCAGCCAAAGACGCTGAGGTATTTCTTGCAGCATGAGATGGTGCATTGTCATGCATGAAGATGATTTTGCTACGGAAAGCACGGTTCTTCCTGTTGTACCATGGACGAAAGTGGTCAGTCAGAAACTCCACGTACTTTATAGACGTCATTTTCACGCCTTCAGGGACCCTAAAGGGGCCAAGCAGCTCTCTCCCCATGATTCCGGCCCAAAACTTGACTCCGCCACCTCCTTGCTGACGCCGCAGCCTTGTTGGGCTATGCTGGCCGTCCACCAACCATCCACGACTCCATCCATCTGTAAAGTCAAGTCAAATCAAGTTTATTTGTATATCCCTAAATCACAAGCAGTCTCAAAGGGCTTCACATAGACAGAAATTGACAATTATTCTCAATTTCTACACCTACCTGGACCATCCAAGGTTGCACGGCACTCATCAGTGAACAGGACTGTCTGAAAATTAGTCTTCATGTAATCCTGGGCCCACTGCAGCCGTTTCTGCTTGTTCGCGTTGTTTAGGGGTGGCCGAATGGAGGGTTTCCGCATAACTGCAAGACTCTGGAGGATCCTACACCTCGACGTTCGTGGGACTTCACCGGCACGTGCAGCGTCGAATATTTGTTTGCTCGTCTGTAGTGGCATGCTAGCAGCCGCCCTCTTGATTCGACGTTTTTGTCTTGCAGAAATCTTCCTCGTCGTGCCTTTATCTGCACGAACCCGCGTGTGCTCCGAATCAGCGACGAATGTCTTTACAGTTCGATGGTCACGCTTAAGTTTTCGTGAAATGTCGAAGGTCTTCATACCTTGTCCAAGGCATTGAACGATTTCACACTTTTCGACAGCAGAGAGATCCTTTTTCTTTCCCATGTTGCTTGTTCCAGATGAAAAAGAGACCGGAGATGTGGAACGCCAAGCTTAAATAATTTTTCTCCAATTGGGCTCACCTGGCAGACTATCACAGGTGTCTGAGATTGATTTCAGACACAGACACAGAATACCGTCCATGAGTTCAATTGAAAAACAAAAAATGTAATCTTTATGACACTTAAATACAATTTGCATAATAATTTGGAACACGGATATTTATCTCAGATTTTCCTAAATAGTCGATGCGAATGAGTCAGCATAAGCCTCCTCGGGCGTAAAAAGCGAGGGGGAAGACCCCCATAGCTTCGGCTGGAAGTCCTCTAAAAGCTCCGTAACGTGTTAAAAATGCTTAGCCGGGTGCCTGGAAGCCTCCTCGGGCGTAAAAAGCGAGGGGGAAGGCCCCCATAGCTTCGGCTGGAAGTCCTCAAAAAGCTCCATAACGTGTTAAAAATGCTTAGCCGCCTCCCTGGAAGCCCAATCGGGCGTAAAAAGTTAGGCGGAACGGCCCTGAAGCTCCAGACGGAAGTCCCAAAAAAGCTCCATAACGTGTTAAAAATGCTTAGCCGCGTCCCTGGAAGCCCAATCGGGCGTAAAATGTTAGGCGGAACGGCCCTGGAGCTCGGTGTGGAAGTCCCAAAAAACCTCGATAATTGGTCAAAAATGCTTAGCCGCCTCCCTGGAAGCCCAATCGGGCGTAAAATGTTAGGCGGAACGGCCCTGGAGCTCGGTGTGGAAGCCCCAAAAAAGCTCCATAACGTGTTAAAAATGCTTAGCCGCGTCCCTGGAAGCCCAATCGGGCGTAAAATGTTAGGCGGAACGGCCCTGGAGCTCGGTGTGGAAGTCCCAAAAAAGCTCCATAACGTGTTAAAAATGCTTAGCCGCGTCCCTGGAAGCCCAATCGGGCGTAAAATGTTAGGCGGAACGGCCCTGGAGCTCGGTGTGGAAGTCCCAAAAAAGCTCCATAACGTGTTAAAAATGCTTAGCCGCGTCCCTGGAAGCCCAATCGGGCGTAAAATGTTAGGCGGAACGGCCCTGGAGCTCGGTGTGGAAGTCCCAAAAAAGCTCCATAACGTGTTAAAAATGCTTAGCCGCCTCCCTGGAAGCCCAATCGGGCGTAAAATGTTAGGCGGAACAGCCCTGGAGCTCGGTGTGGAAGTCCCAAAAAAGCTCCATAACGTGTTAAAAATGCTTAGCCGCGTCCCTGGAAGCCCAATCGGGCGTAAAATGTTAGGCGGAACGGCCCTGGAGCTCGATGTGGAAGTCCCAAAAAACCTCGATAATTGGTCAAAAATGCTTAGCCGCCTCCCTGGAAGCCCAATCGGGCGTAAAATGTTAGGCGGAACGGCCCTGGAGCTCGGTGTGGAAGTCCCAAAAACACTCGATAATTGGTCAAAAATGCTTAGCCGCCTCCCTGGAAGCCCAATCGGGCGTAAAATGTTAGGCGGAACGGCCCTGGAGCTCGGTGTGGAAGTCCCAAAAAAGCTCCATAACGTGTTAAAAATGCTTAGCCGCCTCCCTGGAAGCCCAATCGGGCGTAAAATGTTAGGCGGAACGGCCCTGGAGCTCGGTGTGGAAGTCCCAAAAAAGCTCCATAACGTGTTAAAAATGCTTAGCCGCGTCCCTGGAAGCCCAATCGGGCGTAAAATGTTAGGCGGAACGGCCCTGGAGCTCGGTGTGGAAGTCCCAAAAAACCTCGATAATTGGTCAAAAATGCTTAGCCGCCTCCCTGGAAGCCCAATCGGGCGTAAAATGTTAGGCGGAACGGCCCTGGAGCTCGGTGTGGAAGTCCCCAAAAACCTCAATAATTGGTCAAAAATGCTTAGCCGCCTCCCTGGAAGCCCAATCGGGCGTAAAATGTTAGGCGGAACGGCCCTGGAGCTCGGTGTGGAAGTCCCAAAAAACCTCGATAATTGGTCAAAAATGCTTAGCCGCCTCCCTGGAAGCCCAATCGGGCGTAAAAAGTTAGGCGGAACGGCCCGGAAGCTCCAGACGGAAGTCCCAAAAAACCTCGATAATTGGTCAAAAATGCTTAGCCGCCTCCCTGGAAGCCCAATCGGGCGTAAAAAGTTAGGCGGAACGGCCCGGAAGCTCCAGACGGAAGTCCCAAAAAACCTCCATAATTGGTCAAAAATGCTTAGCCGCCTCCCTGGAAGCCCAATCGGGCGTAAAAAGTTAGGCGGAACAGCCCGGAAGCTCCAGACGGAAGTCCCAAAAAAACCTCCATAATTGGTCAAAAATGCTTAGCCGCCTCCCTGGAAGCCCAATCGGGCGTAAAAAGTTAGGCGGAACGGCCCGGAAGCTCCAGACGGAAGTCCCAAAAAACCTCCATAATTGGTCAAAAATGCTTAGCCGCCTCCCTGGAAGCCAAATCGGGCGTAAAAAGTTAGGCGGAACGGCCCTGAAGCTCCAGACGGAAGTCCGAAAAAAGCTCCATGATTGGTTAAAAATGCTTAGCCGCGTCCCTGGAAGCCTAATCGGGCGTAAAAAGTTAGGCGGAACGGCCCGGAAGTCAGAAAAAAGCTCAAAAATTTTCTAAGTGCCAACGGCTCATTCGCCGTAATGTGTCCGCTCCGCGCTGGTTCCCCGGTCGGCCGCAAATAGCGCAAAATCAGCCTAAGTGCAGTACCAACTTTGGTCTGTTGGTGCGCCAGAGTACGATGAGTTGGTCCCCCTAGTCACTGTACTCATTACCTTTACCGCCTAATCGCAAAATATAGTCAGAACGTATATGCAGAAGACTTTTTTTTCTTTTTTAAAATTTTTCTAAGTGCCAGCGGATGCTGGCACACAAACTGTCCGAGCTACGACGGTTCCCCGGTCGGACAGCGAGGGTGAAAAAGCGGTCCTGGAGGTCCGATAAAATTTTGTGTCACCGAGGGCTGACACGCAATCTGTCCGAGGCGCGACGGTTCCCTGGTCGGATCCGAATGTCGAAAATTCGGCCTCTCCACCACGGAGGTCGGTGAGAATTTCAGAATATTTTCTAAGTGCGAGCGTGGGCTGCCGCACAATTTGTCCGAGTGGCGACGGTTCCCCGGTCGGATCCGAATGGCGAAAATTCGGCCTCTCCACCACGGAGGTCGGTGAGAATTTCAGAATATTTTCTAAGTGCGAGCGTGGGCTGCCGCACAACTTGTCCGAGTGGCGACGGTTCCCCGGTCGGATCCGAATGGCGAAAATTCGGCCTCTCCACCACGGAGGTCGGTGAGAATTTCAGAATATTTTCTAAGTGCCAGCGTGGGCTGCCGCACAAGCTGTCCGAATTGCGACGGTTCTCCTTTCGGACCCGAATCGCGAAAATTCGGCCTCTCCACCACGGAAGTCGGTGAGAATTTCAGAATATTTTCTAAGTGCGAGCGTGGGCTGCCGCACAAGCTGTCCGAGTGGCGACGGTTCCCCGGTCGGCAACGAATGGTGAAAATTCGGCCTCTCCACCACGGAGGTCGGTGAGAATTTCAGAATATTTTCTAAGTGCCAGCGTGGGCTGCCGCACAAGCTGTCCGAATTGCGACGGTTCTCCTTTCGGACCCGAATCGCGAAAATTCGGCCTCTCCACCACGGAAGTCGGTGAGAATTTCAGAATATTTTCTAAGTGCCAGCGTGGGCTGCCGCACAACTTGTCCGAGTGCCGACGGTTCCCCGGTCGGTTCCGAATCGCGATAATTCGGCCTCTCCACTACGGAGGTCGGTGAGAATTTCAGAATATTTTCTAAGTGCGAGCGTGGGCTGCCGCATAACTTGTCCGAGTGCCGACGGTTCCCCGGTCGGTTCCGAATCGCGATAATTCGGCCTCTCCACCACGGAAGTCGGTGAGAATTTCAGAATATTTTCTAAGTGCGAGCGTGGGCTGCCGCACAACTTGTCCGAGTGCCGACGGTTCCCCGGTCGGTTCCGAATCGCAATAATTCGGCCTCTCCACTACGGAGGTCGGTGAGAATTTCAGAATATTTTCTAAGTGCGAGCGTGGGCTGCCGCACAACTTGTCCGAATTGCGACGGTTACCCGGTCGGTTCCGAATAGCGATAATTCGGCCTCTCCACCACGGAAGTCGGTGAGAATTTCAGAATATTTTCTAAGTGCGAGCGTGGGCTGCCGCACAACTTGTCCGAATTGCGACGGTTCCCCGGTCGGTTCCGAATCGCGATAATTCGGCCTCTCCACCACGGAAGTCGGTGAGAATTTCAGAATATTTTCTAAGTGCCAGCGTGGGCTGCCGCACAAGCTGTCCGAATTGCGACGGTTCTCCTTTCGGACCCGAATCGCGATAATTCGGCCTCTCCACTACGGAGGTCGGTGAGAATTTCAGAATATTTTCTAAGTGCGAGCGTGGGCTGCCGCACAACTTGTCCGAATTGCGACGGTTCCCCGGTCGGTTCCGAATCGCGATAATTCGGCCTCTCCACCACGGAGGTCGGTGAGAATTTCAGAATATTTTCTAAGTGCGAGCGTGGGCTGCCGCACAACTTGTCCGAATTGCGACGGTTCCCCGGTCGGTTCCGAATCGCGATAATTCGGCCTCTCCACCACGGAAGTCGGTGAGAATTTCAGAATATTTTCTAAGTGCGAGCGTGGGCTGCCGCACAACTTGTCCGAGTGCCGACGGTTCCCCGGTCGGTTCCGAATCGCGATAATTCGGCCTCTCCACTACGGAGGTCGGTGAGAATTTCAGAATATTTTCTAAGTGCGAGCGTGGGCTGCCGCACAACTTGTCCGAATTGCGACGGTTCCCCGGTCGGTTCCGAATCGCGATAATTCGGCCTCTCCACCACGGAGGTCGGTGAGAATTTCAGAATATTTTCTAAGTGCGAGCGTGGGCTGCCGCACAACTTGTCCGAATTGCGACGGTTCCCCGGTCGGTTCCGAATCGCGATAATTCGGCCTCTCCACCACGGAAGTCGGTGAGAATTTCAGAATATTTTCTAAGTGCGAGCGTGGGCTGCCGCACAACTTGTCCGAGTGCCGACGGTTCCCCGGTCGGTTCCGAATCGCGATAATTCGGCCTCTCCACTACGGAGGTCGGTGAGAATTTCAGAATATTTTCTAAGTGCGAGCGTGGGCTGCCGCACAACTTGTCCGAATTGCGACGGTTACCCGGTCGGTTCCGAATCGCGATAATTCGGCCTCTCCACCACGGAAGTCGGTGAGAATTTCAGAATATTTTCTAAGTGCGAGCGTGGGCTGCCGCACAACTTGTCCGAATTGCGACGGTTCCCCGGTCGGTTCCGAATCGCGATAATTCGGCCTCTCCACCACGGAAGTCGGTGAGAATTTCAGAATATTTTCTAAGTGCCAGCGTGGGCTGCCGCACAAGCTGTCCGAATTGCGACGGTTCTCCTTTCGGACCCGAATCGCGATAATTCGGCCTCTCCACTACGGAGGTCGGTGAGAATTTCAGAATATTTTCTAAGTGCGAGCGTGGGCTGCCGCACAACTTGTCCGAATTGCGACGGTTCCCCGGTCGGTTCCGAATCGCGATAATTCGGCCTCTCCACCACGGAGGTCGGTGAGAATTTCAGAATATTTTCTAAGTGCGAGCGTGGGCTGCCGCACAACTTGTCCGAATTGCGACGGTTCCCCGGTCGGTTCCGAATCGCGATAATTCGGCCTCTCCACCACGGAAGTCGGTGAGAATTTCAGAATATTTTCTAAGTGCGAGCGTGGGCTGCCGCACAACTTGTCCGAATTGCGACGGTTCCCCGGTCGGTTCCGAAACGCGATAATTCGGCCTCTCCACCACGGAAGTCGGTGAGAATTTCAGAATATTTTCTAAGTGCCAGCGTGGGCTGCCGCACAAGCTGTCCGAATTGCGACGGTTCTCCTTTCGGACCCGAATCGCGATAATTCGGCCTCTCCACTACGGAAGTCGGTGAGAATTTCAGAATATTTTCTTAGTGCGAGCGTGGGCTGCCGCACAACTTGTCCGAGTGCCGACGGTTCCCCGGTCGGTTCCGAATCGCGATAATTCGGCCTCTCCACTACGGAGGTCGGTGAGAATTTCAGAATATTTTCTACGTGCCAGCGTGGGCTGCCGCACAAGCTGTCCGAATTGCGACGGTTCTCCTTTCGGACCCGCATCGCGAAAATTCGGCCTCTCCACCACGGAAGTCGGTGAGAATTTCAGAATATTTTCTAAGTGCCAACGGCTCTTGCGCCGTAAAGTGTCCGCTTTGCCTGGTTCCCTCGGTCGGCCACAAATAGCGAAAAATCAGCCTCTCCTTCTGGAGCTCGCGCCAACTTTGGCGAATATTTTCTAAGTGCCAACGGCTCTTGCGCCGTAATGTGTCCGCTTTGTCTGGTTCCTTCGGTCGGCCACAAATAGCGAAAAATCAGCCTCTCCTTCTGGAGCTCGCGCCAACTTTGGCGAATATTTTCTAAGTGCCAACGGCTCTTGCGCCGTAATGTGTCCGCTTTGTCTGGTTCCCTCGGTCGGGCGCAAATAGCGAAAAATCAGCCTCTCCTTCTGGAGCTCGC
>NC_083738.1:2987500-2990000 GCF_033458585.1 Syngnathus typhle | reverse complement strand
GGGACCATGTTCTCTTGTGTGTTCTCACGGTAGTGAGGCCGTAAGCATGTCTGGTATCTTGCGGTCTACCCAGGATAGCCGTTCTGGGGGACCAAAATCGGCTGAGGCGCAGCTCGGAGAGGGGCTGTCGCTGCTCGAGCGACCTCCCCGTGACGTGCTTGAGGTTGGGCACGTGTGCGGACAGCGAATCAACCTCTCCGGGGGCCATGGGGACCAACCACCGGAGGCATTGCTTGGGGTCCCCAAACGGCTTGTAGTCACTTCTACGGGCCATGGTTGCGAGAACTCCCTGGTTAGGAAGTCCGTACAGACAGAGGCACAGGATCAGAGCCACAGTCAGTCGGGCCGAGGGAGCGGGTGGACCCTGGCTGGCGAAGCTCTTGAGAACTCCTCAGTGGTGTCTGAATCAATGGCCTCCGTCGCCTCTGGTATGAGAGTTGGGGTGGCGGGGGTCGTGTTAGCGCTGCGGCCTGCTCTCCGTGGTGGCGTGGATGAAGAGGCGGGAGAGGGCCCGTCTAGAAAGCGGCGTAGCAAGGATCCGAGGCCTCCGGACCAAGTCTTGGTGCATCTGCCTCGAGAGTCCATGGACTGCCCATTGTGTGGGGCGCGTGTGGTTGGTATGCGCAGGTTTGGGTTGCATTGCGCTTCCCGGCATGCGGGTATCTCCATCGTGTACAGCTGTCGTGAGTGCGAAAGACGAGGTGAGAACAGTCATGCAATTCGGTGCCATGTCTCGAAGTGCCGAGGCGTGCGCATGGTAGATGTCGAACAGGGGGTCGCTTGCGATCACTGTGGGCGCCGTTTTCGGACGGCTGTTGGAGTGTCTCAGCATAAGCGGCAGGCCCATGCAGCGGAGTGGTTCACGGCTCGTAAAGAGCGGAGCCAGGCTAGTAAGGGTCCAAGGAGGGAGAGGAAGTGGAGCGTGAAGGAAGAGGCTCGGATGGTGAAGCTTATGGAGAAGTACAAGAACCATAGGCACAAGAATGTGATAGTGGCCCGGATGTTGGGTACGGGCAAGTCCGGAGAGCAGGTGAGGTGGAAGTGGGGGTCCCTGTGCGGTCGTGCGGCAGGCGGTGAGTCTGGTGTGCGTTGGCGAGCCCTGGCTGCCAGGGCGACGCCCCAGAAATGGACCTGCCCCCCGTCGCTTCCAGATCTGGTGGAGAATAGAGTTCTGGAAGAGCTGCTGGCGGGGGGTGTGGAGCATCGGGCCACCGCTGCCTTAGTCAAGAAAGCAGGTCGGGAGCCTAGCCTGATCGAGTCCTCTGCTTTGGATCTCATGAAAGCCCTAGGGGGTAAGGTAGTGTGGCCGACAAAGTCCGCGAGGTCCAGACCTCGAGAGCAATGGAAGACGGGTTGGGCGAGGCGGCTCGTCCAACGTAGGAGAGTGTTCTACCACCAGCAGCGCGGCTATTCTGAGGCGAGGAAGGGGCTGGCACGGCGGATCTTGGATGGTCTGACGCCCCTTAGGTGTGATTTGCCGCTGGAGTCGGTGGATAGGCACTTCAGGAGTAAGTGGGAAACGGTCAAGCCGTTTTATGGACTGGAGGGCTTCGAGGTGGGACTGACCGCGGATAACGAACCATTCTACCACCCGATCCTGGGGCCGGAAGTTGTATCTAACTTGGCTAAGATGAGGAATTGCTCTGCACCGGGCCCAGACGGGATCAAGAAGCAGGCTCTTCTTGGCTGGGACCCGGACGGTACGCAACTGGCGAGGCTGTTTACGACATGGATGGTGCGTGGAGTCGTTCCCCAAGTCTTCAAGGAGTGCAAGACCCGGTTGCTACCCAAATCGGCTGACCCTACTGAGCTGGGTACTGTGTCAGGCTGGAGGCCTGTGACTATCGGGTCAGTCGTGCTGAGGTGTTTGGGCGGATAATGGCGATGAGGCTAGCGCGATCTTGTCCTGTTAGCCCCCGGCAGCGTGGTTTCGTCGCCGGCGCGAGTGGTTGCGAGGAGAACCTCATGATTCTTGACCGGATCATGGGGCATTCGAGGTCGGCTGGCGTGCCACTGGCAGTCGTGTTCATTGATTTTGCGAAGGCTTTCGACTCGGTTTCTCATTATCATGTCCTGTGTGTGCTGGGAAGCTTGGGCGTAGACAGACGTGTAATCGAGGTGATCCGTCACTCGTATGTGGGCTGCTCGACCAGAGTGGGTTGCGGAGGCGCCTATTCCAAGCCCATCTCCATGAAGGTTGGTGTTAAGCAAGGCGATCCAATGTCCCCACTGCTTTTCAACCTCGCTATGGATCCTCTCATCCATAGCCTCGAACGCGAAGGAAGTCACCTGGTCTGGGGCGACCGCCGAATTGCCGCGTTGGCCTTTGCGGATGATCTAGTCCTGCTGAGTGGCTCGGAGGAAGGAATGAAGAAGAACTTGGTGATCCTGGAGGTCTTTTGCCAGCTTACGGGGCTGGCTGTCCAGCCAAGTAAGTGCCACGGTATTTGGATGGGTCCAAACGAGAGCGGCTGCGTAGCTTGGAGGCTGTGTGGGAAGC